>NC_083450.1:8060746-8070839 GCF_020745735.1 Hemiscyllium ocellatum | reverse complement strand
CCCCCCCCCACACTATTTGTGGGAAGGGGTGGGGGAGTTGGGAAGGTGACTGACAGGTGGGGAGGGGGTAGAAAGAAAATCCACTCCCCCCTCCACCAAAAGACTACAACGTTTGGGGTGTTGGGGCAGGAGTGTGTGTGGGGTGGGGGGGGTCAGGAGAAGAGAGGGGCAAATGAGGACCCCCTTCCTACCCGGGAGCTGGTCTCGCCCTGGAGCAGTGTTGCCGAGATGGGGGAGGGGTGGGCTCAGGCGAAATCGCTCCTGAAGGATTTGAAGAGGTTTTTTGGGGGGGGGGGGGGAGGGAGGTGGGTGGATTTTTCTCGACGGGGGCCACAGAGCTAAAATGGTGACATCGTCTGACCTAGACCCTGGAGCCAATGACCTGCATTTCCAATCAGAAAGGGAATTGAGGGGAGGGATTTTAACATAGAGACCTTGGAGCGCAGGTTCATAGCTCCTTGAAAGTGGAGTCGCAGGTAGATAGGATAGTGAAGGTGGCGTTTGGTATGCTTTCCTTTATTGGTCAGAGTATTGAGTACAGGAGTTGGGAGGTCATGTTGCAGCTGTACAGGACATTGGTTAGGGCCGCTGTTGGAATATTGTGTGCAATTCTGGTCTCCTTCCTATCGGGAAGATGTTGTGAAAGGGTTCAGAAAAGATTGACAAGGATGTTGGAGGGTTTGAGCTACAGGGAGAGGCTGGACAGGGTGGGGCTGTTCAGAGTATTGAGTCCAGGGGTTGGAAGGTCATGTCGCGGCTGGACAGGACATTGGTGAAGCCGTTCAGGGTCATTGAGCACAAAAGCAGACCCTTCGGCCCAACTCGTGTCGATAGCCCAACCTGATCTCGCCCCCCCGTCGGCCAGCATTTGTCCCTCTCAACCCTTCCCATTCCCGTTCCCCCCCCCGACCCACCCGAATCGTCCCAGCCAACCACCACCTCCCTCTGGCAGCTCATTCCGCACACGTACTACCCTGTGGAGTGGGGGGAAAAAAAGTTGCCCCCTTTGCCCCCCCCAACCCTATCCCCCCCAGGAGAAAGTGGAGATCGGAGCTGAAAATGTGGTGCTGGAAAAGCGCAGCGGGTCAGGCAGCGTCCGAGGGAGGCAGGAGAGTCGACGTTCCTGAAGGAGGGCTCGCGCCCGAAACGTCGATTCTCCTGCTTCCTCGGACGCTGCCTGACCCGCTGCGCTTTTCCAGCAACACGTTTTCAGCTCTAACCCTATCCCCCTCTAGTTCTGGACTCCCTCCACCCCAGGGGGGAGAGAAGACTTTGTCGATTTGGACTATCCATGGCCCCCTGATGATGTTAGAAACCTCTATAAGGTCAGCCCCCCCTCCTCTGACGATGTTGTCTCCTGTTTTCCCCCCCCACCTCACGGAGCAGCTCTGACGTTCGGCGGATGGTGACGGCGAGCAGTGCGGTGGATATTCAGTTCCTCCCCTTCCTCACCACCGCCATCAAGTAAGTCTCGGGGATTGAGGGGGTGGGGCATGGTTTGGGAGATTGGGGGGGGGGAAAGAGGTGAGGGAGGGAGGGAGGGGGCCATGATTCCCTGCCCCCCTCCGCGCTCAAAACCTTTCGGAGACACGAACCTGGCCGTCCGGCCCACCCCTCCTCCTCCAATCGATGACTGCATTTAAGTATCCGCGCGCGGGATGCTGGCCCGCCGCGGGTGACTCGTTCCCAACCGGCGCCCCGAGCGCAATGTGAGAGGTGAGCCGCCATCTTGGATGGCTCCAGTTCTCCCCCCCCCCCCCCTCCATCCCGTGTGGGTCCCCTGAGGGAGGGAGCTCCAGGGATTCTGACCCCCCCGGAAGGAACGGCCGAGAGATTTCGGGATGGGGTGTGGGGGGATGGGGTGGGGGTGTCGGAGGGGGAGGTGCAGGGGGCTGGTGTTCCCCATGTATCTGCTCCCCCTCCCTCCCCCTCCAGGGGGGGTAGAGGTGACGGGGTTGGGGGAAGGTGCTGTATAAGGAGCCTCACTGCAGTGGGTCTTGGAGACGGTACACCCTGCTGTGACTGGGGGGGAGGGGGCTGTTTGTGGGTGTGGGGGGAGGGGGTAGAGGGAGTGGGGTGTTTGTGGGGAGGGGGGGAGGGGGTGTCGAGCTTCTCGAGTGTTGTTGGAGCTGCCCCCCCCCCCCCCCACTATGTTGATAGTGGGGGGATTCAGTGACGGTAACACCATTGAACGTCAAGGGGGCGATGGGGGTGAAATATCGTTCTCACCTCTCCCCTCCTCCCTTCACCCCATCAGCATGTCACGGACAGTCTCCATGCCCCTCCTCGTTCCTTGGCCCCCTCCCTCTCTTCTCTCTGTCCATCCCCACACCCCCACCCAAGCTAGTAATATTGCAAATCCTCCATCTCCCTCTCCCGGGATCCCAACTCTTGAGATTCCTCCCCATCGCTGAAATTTCTTGCCAATCCCCCCCACCCCCCCCCCCCTCTGTCTATGTCTCTGTCTCTCCCCCCCGTCTCTCTCCTCTTGTCTCTCTCTCTATCTTTCTCTCTCTCTCTCTTTCGTCTCTCTCTCTCTCTCTCTCTCTTTCTCCCTCTGTGTGTCTGTCTCTCTCTCTCTCTGTCTCTGTCTCTCTCTTTCTGTCTCTCTCTGTCTCTCTCCCCCCATCTCTCTCTCTCTCTCTCTCATTGTCTCTCTGCTCCCTCTCTCTATCTGTGTCTCACTCTTTCTATTTCTGATTCTCTCCCTCTCTCTCTCTCTCTCTCTCTCTCTGTCTGTCTCTCTCTCTCTCTCTTTCTCCCGCTGTCTCTGTCTCTCTCTTTCTCTCTCAGAGATTTGCATCATGGGTGGCTCAGTGGTTAGCACTGCTGCCTCACAGCGCCTGAGACCCGGGTTCAATTCCTGACTCAGGCGACTGACTGTGTGGAGTTTGCACGTTCTCCCTGTGTCTGCGTGGGTTTCCTCCGGGTGCTCCGGTTTCCTCCCACAGTCCAAAGATGTGCGGGTCAGGTGAATTGGCCATGCTAAATTGCCCCGTAGTGTTAGGTAAGGGGTAAATGTAGGGGTATGGGTGGGTTGCGCTTCGGCGGGTCGGTGTAGACTTGTTGGGCCGAAGGGCCTGTTTCACAACTGTAAGTAATCTAATCTAATCTAATCTTTCCTACAAATGCAACATTGGTGTTCATTTCCAAGGCAAATTAGGGCAGGACTTATACACTTAATGGTAAGGTCCTAGGGAGTATTGCTGAACAAAGAGACCTTGGAGCGCAGGTTCATAGCTCCTTGAAAGTGGAGTCGCAGGTCGATAGGATAGTGAAGGCAGCGTTTGGTATGCTTTCCTTTATTGGTCAGAGTATTGAGTACAGGAGTTGGGAGGTCATGTTGCGGCTGTACAGGACATTGGTTAGGCCACTGTTGGAATATTGCGTGCAATTCTGGTCTCCTTCCTATCGGGAAGATGTTGTGAAAGGGTTCAGAAAAGATGGACAAGGATGTTGGAGGGTTTGAGCTACAGGGAGAGGCTGAACAGGCTGGGGCTGTTTTCCCTGGAGCGTCGGAGGCTGAGGGGTGACCTTATAGAGGTTTATAAAATCATGAGGGGGGCATGGATAGGGTAAATAGGCAAGGTCTTTTCCCTGGGGTGGGGGGAGTCCAGAACTAGAGGGGCATAGGTTTAGGGGGAGAGGGGAAAGGGACCCGAGGGGCAACTTTTTCACACGGAGGGTGGTACGTGTATGGAATGAGCTGCCAGAGGAAGTGGTGGAGGCTGGGACAGTGACAGCATTTAAGAGGTGGATGGGGACATGGATAGGAAGGGTTTGGGGGGATATGGGCCAAGGGCTGGCAGGTGGGACGAGGTTGGGTTGGGATATGAGAATGAGAATCTCTACAGTGTGGGTACAGGCCCTTCAGCCCAACAGGTCCACACTGACCCACCAAAGACCATCACTCCCTACATTCCCTGACATTTACCCCTGACTAATCCACCCTAACCTGCACATCCCTGGGCACTATGGGTAATTTAGCATGGCCAACCCCCCCTAACCTGTACATCCCTGGGCACTATGGGTAATTTAGCATGGCCCATCCACCCTAACCTGCACATCTTTGGACTGTGGGAGGAAACCCGCGCACACACAGTGGTGGGGGAGAATGTGCAAACTCCACACAGACAGAGACACCCCGAGGTGAGGGGTGGGTGGGGGCGGGAATCAATCCCTGATCTCTGGAGCCCTGAGGCAGCGGTGCTAACCACTGAGCCACCGTGCTGGCCCGAGCTGGTCGGCACGGACAAGTTGGGCTGAAGGGCCTGGGTCCGTGCTGGGCGACCCAAAGAGAGGCGACCCTCCCCTCTCCCACCCCTACCCCGGGAGGTTTTCCCTCACACGTCGGGTGCTACATAAACGCAGAGTGCCGGGTCTCACCGTTTCTCTGACACTCCTCCCTTACCAGCCTCGAAATCCCCTTCCCCCCACCCCCCTCCATCGCCCCCCCCCCTCCCCCAATCCCCCCTCCCCCAATCCCCCCTCAGCACTAGGCCGCATTCGGAGCCTGGGACTTTCCTCCGCCAAGCCCTGGGCTTTGGGTTTGCTGGGGGGTGGGGATCTGGCAAAGGGCGGGATGTGTGACTGACTCCATTTCTGTTCCCCCTCCCCACCCCACCCCACCCCGCACCGCAGTAACTGCGGTTGGCTCTACTACGGTCAACTCAAAGGTGATTGGACGTTGATGACGGTCAACTGGATTGGCGTCTCCCTCCAGGTCTGCTACATCCTGGCCTACCTGTACTTCAGCAACGAGAAGGTAGGCCTTGGATGCTCCCCACTCTCCGTCCCGCGCTCCCCCCCTCCCCCAGATGCCTTGTGAGGACCACCGCGCCCCACCCCCTTCTCTCCCACTCCGCAACACCCCCTTCCCGGCCTTACCTTCCCCCTCACTCGCGATGGAACGGGACCCTGGGAACGCACGATCCTGAGGTGATGTAATCCGTCTCTTCCGTCGTCAGGGATGGTGAGTGGGTGGGGCGAGGGGGAGATGGGGGTCAGTCCCGGTCTCACGCCCGAAATGGAGAGTCTCGGAGTCCCGGCGTTTTGATTGGGTGTGGCGGTCTGGAGTCACGTGTAGACCCAGACATGGCGGGTGGGGCTCTCCCCTGGTGGGATTCCACACCCCCACCAGCCCCTGCCAAGGTGGTACCAACCCACTGATGTGGCCAATGGGTTACCATTTCCCCCAAACTAATTGGTTTCTAGAGGAGTGTGGGGACAACTGCCCGCTCCCTCAGCGCTGACCCTCCCACAGCGCCCGCTCCCTCAGTGCTGACCCTCCCACAGCGCCCGCTCCCTCAGTGCTGACCCTCCCACAGCGCCCGCTCCCTCAGCGCTGACCCTCCGACAGCGCCCGCTCCCTCAGCGCTGACCCTCCGACAGCGCCCGCTCCCTCAGCGCTGACCCTCTGACAGCGCCCGCTCCCTCAGTGCTGACCCTCCCACAGCACCCGCTCCCTCAGCACTGACCCTCTGACAGTGCCCAATCCTTCAGCGCTGACCCTCCCACAGCACCCGCTCCCTCAGCACTGACCCTCTGACAGTGCCCACTCCCTCAGCGCTGACCCTCCAACAGCGCCCGCTCCCTCAGTGCTGACCCTCCCACAGCACCCGCTCCCTCAGTGCTGACCCTCCCACAGCGCCCGCTCCCTCAGCGCTGACCCTCCGACAGCGCCCGCTCCCTCAGCACTGACCCTCTGACAGCGCTGACCCTCCCACAGCGCCCGCTCCCTCAGCGCTGACCCTCTGACAGCGCCCGCTCCCTCAGCGCTGACCCTCCGACAGCACCCGCTCCCTCAGTGCTGACCCTCTGACAGCGCCCGCTCCCTCAGTGCTGACCCTCTGACAGCGCCCGCTCCCTCAGCGCTGACCCTCCAACAGCGCCCGCTCCCTCAGTGCTGACCCTCCCACAGCACCCGCTCCCTCAGCGCTGACCCTCCGACAGCGCCCGCTCCCTCAGCACTGACCCTCTGACAGCGCTGACCCTCCCACAGCGCCCGCTCCCTCAGCGCTGACCCTCTGACAGCGCCCGCTCCCTCAGCGCTGACCCTCTGACAGCGCCCGCTCCCTCAGCGCTGACCCTCTGACAGCGCCCGCTCCCTCAGCACTGACCCTCCCACAGCGCCCGCTCCCTCAGTGCTGACCCTCCCACAGCGCCCGCTCCCTCAGCGCTGACCCTCCAACAGCGCCCGCTCCCTCAGCGCTGACCCTCCGACAGCGCCCGCTCCCTCAGCGCTGACCCTCTGACAGCGCCCTCTCCCTCAGCGCTGACCCTCCCACAGCGCCTGCTCCCTCAGCACTGACCCTCCCACAGCGCCCGCTCCCTCAGTGCTGACCCTCCCACAGCACCCGCTCCCTCACCTGCCCATAGCCTGAGGCACTGCTGTGCCTCCCTAAGCTCATCTCAAAAGATCTACCCCAATCACCAGTCAATGATTGTGCCAGACAAGTCATGGGGCAAAGGATCATGGGAGAAAGGCCACAAGAGGACGTGGGTGGGGAGCAGGGTAAGGCTAAAGTGGGTGTGGACCTTCAGGGGCATGACCCCCAGACATTTTTATTTGATGTGTTTGTTTGGTGTGTTTTTTTGTCACAGTTCCAGGTGATGACCAAGGTAGTCCTGGCTGGAGCCATCTTGGGGACAGTGTATTACTACTTTGCGTTAATGGTGTCAGACGCAGAGCTCCGGTTGCACCAGTTGGGTTTCCTGTGCAGTGCCTTCACCATCTCCATGTATCTCTCGCCACTCGCTGACCTGGTAAATCTCCGCGGACTGGGGAGGAAATGCCCGTGCGCGGCCCAGTCTCCAAATTCTCTCTCTCTCTCTCTCTGTCTATCTGTCTGTCCCTCTCGCTCTCTCTCTCTCTCTCTCTCTCTCTCTCCCCCCTCTCTCTCCCCCCCCGTCTCTCTCTCCCCCCCCCCCCCGTCTCTCCCCCCCCGTCTCTCCCCCCCCGTCTCTCCCCCCCCCGTCTCTCCCCCCCCCCGTCTCTCCCCCCCCGTCTCTCTCTCCCCCCCCCCCGTCTCTCCCCCCCCCGTCTCTCCCCCCCCCTCTCTGTCTCTCCCTCTCTGTCTCTCTCTCTCTCTCTCTCTCTCTCTCTCTGTCTCTCTCTCTGTCTCTCTCTGTCTCTCTCTCTCTCTCTCTGTCTCTCCCTCTCTGTCTCTCTCTCTCTCTCTCTCTCGCCTTTCTCCGAGCGGCTCCAGCGTCACTTCCACCAGCAGGCCCGAAGCCTTCTGTTCAGCTGGTGACCGGGCCTGAGATATGGTTTGTGGGAATGACCACCGGCTTCAGGCCTAGTGTGTGGATGGCGAACAGGGCCTGAGGCCTGGTGCGTGGATGGCCCACAGGGCCTGAGGCCCGGTGCGTGGATGGCCCTCAGGGCCTGAGGCCCGGTGCGTGGATGGCCCTCAGGGCCGGAGGCCCGGTGCGTGGATGGCCCTCAGGGCCTGAGGCCCGGTGCGTGGATGGCCCTCAGGGCCTGAGGCCCGGTGCGTGGATGGCCCTCAGGGCCTGAGGCCCGGTGCGTGGATGGCCCACAGGGCCTGAGGCCCGGTGCGTGGATGGCCCACAGGGCCTGAGGCCCGGTGCGTGGATGGCCCTCAGGGCCTGAGGCCCGGTGCGTGGATGGCCCACAGGGCCTGAGGCCCGGTGCGTGGATGGCCCACAGGGCCTGAGGCCCGGTGCGTGGATGGCCCTCAGGGCCGGAGGCCCGGTGCGTGGATGGCCCACAGGGCCGGAGGCCCGGTGCGTGGATGGCCCTCAGGGCCTGAGGCCCGGTGCGTGGAAAGCCCACGGGGTCTGAGGCCCGGTGCGTGGAAAGCCCACAGGGCCGGAGGCCCGGTGCGTGGATGGCCCTCAGGGCCGGAGGCCCGGTGCGTGGATGGCCCTCAGGGCCGGAGGCCCGGTGCGTGGATGGCCCTCAGGGCCGGAGGCCCGGTGCGTGGATGGCCCTCAGGGCCTGAGGCCCGGTGCGTGGATGGCCCTCAGGGCCTGAGGCCCGGTGCGTGGATGGCCCTCAGGGCCTGAGGCCCGGTGCGTGGATGGCCCACAGGGCCTGAGGCCCGGTGCGTGGATGGCCCACAGGGCCTGAGGCCCGGTGCGTGGATGGCCCTCAGGGCCTGAGGCCCGGTGCGTGGATGGCCCTCAGGGCCTGAGGCCCGGTGCGTGGATGGCCCACAGGGCCTGAGGCCCGGTGCGTGGATGGCCCTCAGGGCCGGAGGCCCGGTGCGTGGATGGCCCTCAGGGCCGGAGGCCCGGTGCGTGGATGGCCCTCAGGGCCGGAGGCCCGGTGCGTGGATGGCCCTCAGGGCCGGAGGCCCGGTGCGTGGATGGCCCTCAGGGCCGGAGGCCCGGTGCGTGGATGGCCCACAGGGCCGGAGGCCCGGTGCGTGGATGGCCCTCAGGGCCTGAGGCCCGGTGCGTGGAAAGCCCACGGGGTCTGAGGCCCAGTGCGTGGAAAGCCCACAGGGCCTGAGGCCCGGTGTGTGGATAGCCATAGAGCCTGAGGCCTCGTGCAAGGATGGCCCACACGGCCTGTGGCCTGGTGCTTGGATGGCCCACAGAGCCTGAGGCCTGGTGCTTGGATGGCCCACAGGGCCTGAGGCCTGATGTGTGGATATCCCACAGGCTCTGAGGCCTGGTGTGTGGATGGCCTTGGGTCGTAGAGTCATGGAGATGTACAACACGGAAACAGACCCTTCGGTCCAACTCGTCCATGTCGACCCAGATATCCTAACCCAAACTAGTCCCATTTTCCAGCACTTGGCCAATATCCCTCTAAACATTTCCTTTTCACGTCCACATCCACCTTTTAAATGCTGTCATTGTCCCAGCCTCCACCCCTTCCTCTGGCAGCTCATTCCACACATGTACCACCCTCTGTGTGAAAATGTTGCCCTTTAGGCCCCTACTCTGTGGTTAGCCCTGGAGCCTGTGCCCTAGTGTGTGGTTGGCCTTGGGGCCTAATGTGTGTTTGGACTTGGGGCCTGTGATCTAGTGTGTAGTTGGCTCTGGGGCCTGTGGCCTACTCTGCAGTTAGCCCTGGAGCCTGTGGCCTCATGTGTGGTTGGCCCTGGGGCCTGTGGCCCACTCTGTGGTTGGCCCTGGGGCCTGTGGCCCACTCTGTGGTCAGCCCTGGGGTCTACTCTGTGGTTGGCTCTGGGGCCGGTGGCCTTGTGTGTGGTTAGCCCTGGGGCCTGTGGCCCACTCTGTGGTCAGCCCTGGGATCTACTCTGTGGTTGGCTCTGGGGCCTGTGGCCTCGTGTGTGGTTAGCCCTGGGGCCTATGGCCCACTCTGTGGTCAGCCCTGGGATCTACTCTGTGGTTGGCTCTGGGGCCTGTGGCCTTGTGTGTGGTTAGCCCTGGGGCCTGTGGCTTTGTTTGTGTTGGCCCTGGGGTCTGTGGCCTAGTGTGTGGTTAGCCCTGGGGCCTGTGGCCTAGTGTGTGTTTGGCGTGTATGTGGTGTTGGAGCCTGTGACCTGGGGATTAGTAAGGGTGGTGTTAGAGCCTGTGGCCTAGCGTGTGCCTGGTGTTGGAGCCTATGACCTGGAGATTAGTATGGGTCGTGTTGGAGCCTGCGGCCTGGGGATTAATATGGGTAGTGTTGGAGCCTGTGGCCTAAAGTGTTGCTCGTGTTGGAGCCTCTGGCTGAGTGCGTGTGTGGTTTTGGAGTCTGCGGCCTGGGGATTAATGTGGATAGTGTTGGAGGCTGCGGTATAGCGTGTTGCTCGTGTTGGAGGCTGCGGTATAGCGTGTTGCTCGTGTTGGAGCCTGTGGCCTAGCGTGTGTGTGGCTTTGGAGCCTGCGGCCTAGCGTGTGTGGTGTTGGAGCCAGCGGCCTAGCATGTGTGTGTGGTTTTGGAGCCTACGGCCTAGCGTGTGTGGTGTTGGAGCCAGCGGCCTAGCATGTGTGTGGTGTTGGAGCCTGCGGCCTAGCATGTGTGTGGTTTTGGAGCCTGCGGCCTAGCGTGTGTGTGGTGTTGGAGCCTGCGGCCTAGCGTGCGTGTGGTTTTGGAGCCTGCGGCCTAGTGTTTGTGTGGCATTGGAGCCTGTGGCCTAGCGTGCGTGTGGTTTTGCAGCCTGCAGCCTGG
>NC_083450.1:8040746-8053246 GCF_020745735.1 Hemiscyllium ocellatum | reverse complement strand
TGGGGTTGGGTGGCCTTAGCTCTGCCGAATCCGGCACAGATAGTTGCCCCTACGTTCCAAGATGCCCCCTTGCGGAGTTGGGGGAGCGGCCATTTTGAACCCCTCATCCACCAGCCTCGCCCATCTGGGATTCTGACCCCCTCCTCCACTCCCACAGGAACGGACGATATAATCGACCGTAGAACGGGCCCTGAATTCATCTTAGGTCAAGGTGACTGAGGTGGACCGAGCGTTTGTCTTCAACCTGAGGTCAACGTGACTGACACAGCCCAGAGTTGACCGTCCACGTGCTGGTCTGGCAGCCATTTCCAGGACCCTCGTGTCTCTAACTCTCCCACCACAGCGGGCAGTGTATTCTAAGCCTCCTGAGTAAAGGACCCTCCTCTGATATCTCCCCCCGCTGAAACCTTCCTCCAATCATGAGAAAATTATGACCCCCTTGTGACGGCCATTTCTGTCCTGGCGTGAAAGAGAGAGTAGATAACCAGAGACCTATGTCTCTCAGCATCTTGTACACCTCCAATCAACTCTTTTCCCCCTCCTCTCCAGGAAAATCCGAGCCTCCTCAACCTCTCTTCATCAGACAAGCCCTCCAATCCACCCAGCATCCTGGTAAACTTCCTCTGCCCCGCACCTCCCTGTCTCTAAAGCATCTACGTCCTTCCCCATAATGAGGAGACCTGAACTCAACGCAATATTCCAAGGGTGGTCCAACCAGGGCTCTACAGAGCTGCAGCATACCCTCATGGCTTGGAAACTCAATCCCCTTTTAATGGAAGCCATATGCCTTCCTAACAATCCTATTGACTTTGGGGGGGGTGGGGGTGGAGCAACTTTGAGGGGTCTATGTTTGTAGCATCTGTGTGGGTTTCCTCCCACAGTCCAGGGATGTGCGGGTTAGGGTGGATTGGCCATGCTAAATTGTCCCGTAGTGCCCAGGGATGTGCAGGTTAGGGTGGATTGGCCATGCTAAATTGTCCCATAGTGCCCAGGGATGTGCAGGTTAGGGTGAATTGGCCATGCTAAATTGTCCCATAGTGTCCAGGGATGTGCAGGTTAGGGTGGATTGGCCATGCTAAATTGTCCCATAGTGCCCAGGGATGTGCAGGTTAGGGTGGATTGGCCATGCTAAATTGTCCCATAGTGCCCAGGGATGTACAGGTTAGGGCGGATTGGCCATGCTAAATTGTCCCATAGTGCCCAGGGATGTGCAGGTTAGGGTGGATTGGCCATGCTAAATTGTCCTGTAGTGCCCAGGGATGTGCAGGTTAGGGTGGATTGGCCATGCTAAATTGTCCTGTAGTGTTAGGTGCATTAGTCAGGGGAAGATGGGTCCGGGTGGGTTACTCTTCGGAGGGTCGGTGTGGACTAGTTGGGCCGAAGGGCCTGTTTCCACACTACAGGGAATCTAATCTAACCCAGCGGTTCCTCTATCCTGCCAAGGATCCTGTCTTTCATCCTGTATTTACTATTCAAATTCAGCCTTCCAAAATGGGTGGGGGTCTCGGAGGGGAAGGTGCAGGGGGCTGGTGTTCCCCATGGGTCTGCCCCCACCTCCCTCTCCGGGGGGTAGAGGTGACGGGGTTTGGGGAAGGTACTGTCTAAGGAGCCTCACTGAAGTGGGTCTTGGAGACGGTACACCCTGCTGTGACTGGGGGGGAGGGAGGGAAGGGGGTGTTTGTGGGGGGGGGGGGGGGGGAGCTGCTTTGTCCCCGGACGGTGTTGAGCTTCTCGAGTGTTGTCGGAGCTGCTCCCCACCCAGGGGCGAGTGGGGAGTATTCCCTCACCCCCCCACCCCCGACTCGTGCCTTGTCGATGGTGGGACAGGCTTTGGGGGGGAGGGAGTCAGGAGGGGGGTTACTCGCTGCAGGATTCCCAGCCTCTGACCTGCTCTTGGAGCCGCTGGGTTTATATGGGGCTGGGTCCGGTTCAGTTTCTGGGCAACGGGACCCCCAGGATGTTGGGGATTCAGTGATGGTAACATCATTGACCATCAAGGGGGCGATGGTTAGATTCTCTCTCAGTGGGAACCCCCAGGATATTGATAGTGGGGGGGGATTCAGTGATGGTAACACCATTGAACGTCAAGGGGGCGATGGTTAGATTCTCTCTCAACGGGAACCCCCAGGATGTTTAAATTTAAATTTAATTAATTAGTCTGAAATAAAATTCTAATCTGATTAAGAGGTAACAATGATCTTCCAGTTATTCTGTATATACCCCACCCCGGACCCCTCGATCAGATCCCAGTCTGTAACTCCCTCCCGGGGTACCTGTTATTCTGTATATACCCCACCCCGGACCCCTCGATCAGATCCCAGTCTGTAACTCCCTCCCGGGGTACCTGTTATTCTGTATATACCCCACCCCGGACCCCTCGATCAGATCCCAGTGAGTAACTCCCTCCCGGGGTACCTGTTATTCTGTATATACCCCACCCCGGACCCCTCGATCAGATCCCAGTCTGTAACTCCCTCCCGGGGTACCCGTTATTCTGTATATACCCCACCCCGGACCCCTCGATCAGATCCCAGTGAGTAACTCCCTCCCGGGGTACCTGTTATTCTGTATATACCCCACCCCGGACCCCTCGATCAGATCCCAGTCTGTAACTCCCTCCCGGCGTACCTGTTATTCTGTATATAACCCACCCCGGACCCCTCGATCAGATCCCAGTCTGTAACTCCCTCCCGGGGTACCCGTTATTCTGTATATACCCCACCCCGGACCCCTCGATCAGATCCCAGTCTGTAACTCCCTCCCGGGGTACCTGTTATTCTGTATATACCCCACCCCGGACCCCTCGATCAGATCCCAGTGAGTAACTCCCTCCCGGGGTACCTGTTATTCTGTATATACCCCACCCCGGACCCCTCGATCAGATCCCAGTCTGTAACTCCCTCCCGGCGTACCTGTTATTCTGTATATACCCCATCCTGGACCCCTCGATCAGATCCCAGTCTGTAACTCCCTCCCGGGGTACCCGTTATTCTGTATATACCCCACCCCGAACCCCTCGATCAGATCCCAGTCTGTAACTCCCTCCCGGGGTACCCGTTATTCTGTATATACCCCACCCCGGACCCCTCGATCAGATCCCAGTCTGTAACTCCCTCCCAGGGTATCTGTTATTCTGTATATATCCCACCCCGAACTCCTTGAGATGATAACTGCAGTGATTTTCTGTGAAATGATTCCCACCGACGGGAATGGACATTAATCATTCCCGGCTGACTCAGACACAGAGACAGAGACAGAGTTTCGTGTGGCATTACGGTCTGTTTACAACCAAAGGACCTGTTTCTGTGCTGTACATCTGTGACTCAACCTCCGTAATCAGATTGACACGACGTCGGTGTTTTTTCCCAAACTCGAGTGATGATGGATGGACTGTGGGATAATTAGACACTCCATAGCAAAGGCAGGAAATGGGAACGAGCGCTACGATATCCAGGAATAAAAGTTTCCGCTCACTCTACCCGCTGGGGATCTGCACTGTCAGATCGTCACGACAGTGTGAGCCACTCTCCGCGTAGTTGGGAGAAGTTACAGCGTGCAGGCGACTCAGTCCGTCACCCCGTGCTCTCCCACTCTCTGAACAGCGGCTCACGGTGCCATTCCAGCCTTGGGGCGACTGTCTGTGTGGAGTTTGCACATTCTTCTCCCCGTGTCTGTGTGGGTTTCCTCCCGCAGTCCAAAGATGTGCAGGTTAGGGTGGATTGGCCATGCTAAATTGTCCCATAGTGCCCCAGGGATGTGCAGGTTAGGGTGGGTTGGCCATGCTAAATTGTCCCATAGTGCCCAGGGATGTGTAGGTTAGGGTGGGTTGGCCATGCTAAATTGTCCCATAGTGCCCAGGGATGTGCAGGTTAGGGTGGGTTGGCCATGCTAAATTGTCCCATAGTGCCCAGGGATGTGCAGGTTAGGGTGGATTGGCCATGCTAAATTGTCCCATAGTGCCCAGGGATGTGCAGGTTAGGGTGGATTAATCGGGGCTAAATGCCGAGTAGGATTGACGAATGGGTCTGGGTGGGGTATTCTTCAGAGGGTGGGTGGGGACTTGTTGGGCCGAAGGGCCTGTTTCCACCCTGTAGGGATTCTGTGATTCATGGGGTCAGAAGCCTGGAGCTCCCTCCCTAACGGGGCACGACGGCCCCACACCACATGGGCTGGGGAGGAACATGGCTCTTCAAGATGGCCGCTCCAACCCCTCCCCCCACCTTTCTCAAGGGGGAAACCGGGACAATGAATGCTGGACGCCAGCCAGCGAGTCCCACCCCCCCCACAGGGGAAGATCGCTCGGAAATGTAGCCCCCCACCCCCACCGCGACATAAGTGCACCCCCTCCCCCAGGCCATCCCATCGAGTCGCTGGAGACACTGAGGCCTAGTCAGTGGAAAGTGATTTTAATCGAGAGTTCCAACGCGTGAGGTACAAACAAACAGCAAAACGTGCCCAGAGGTTGGCAGTTCCCCCAATCCTCACCCTGAGGGATCTCCACCACCACTTCCCCCACTCCCCCACTGGTGTGGAGGCTGTGTTGGGGGAGCTATTTGGCCACAGAAGCCATTCGTTCTCACCAAGAGGGGCGAGGATCCATTTTGGTTTCAGTCTCGCTCCCCTTCGCGTTTCCCCGAGAAAGGTCGAAGGGAACACACTCCCTCCAACCCCCCCCTCCCTCCCTGATTGGACCCTTATTTGTTTGAGGAGGGGGGAGGGACGCGAAGGGGGGAGACTGACCCCTCTCGCTCCCCCCGCACTGCGCCAAAAAGTGCAGAAAGGGATGACTGAGGCCTTCCCATTCGCAGCGAGGGGAGGGAAGGTGGGATTCTCAGGGAGGGTGACACCAACCCCACCCCCTCCACCTCAGAAGCAGAAACCCCGGCCCTCCAGGTCAGCCCGCGCCTCTCGGATCTGAGCCTGCAGTTCCTCCGCTGCCCCTCGGCAGTCGTTGAAGGTGGCCAGCCGGTATCCCACGGTGGCCAGGGAGTAGCAGCCGAAGGTGACCAGCAGGTAGGCGGGCAGCGGCCAGAGGAGGCGGCGGCCGGACTCGGGCAGGCCCAGGCCCAGGGCGTCGAAGGTCAGGCCGGCCCAGGTCCCTCCCAGCAGCCCCAGCGTCAGCAGCCACTGGCCCAGCTTTGTCATGGTCAGCAAGGGGGGCACGGGGTCAAAGGTCAGCTCGTCCTGTGGCGCTAAGGGACAGAGAGAGAGAGAGAGAGAGAGAGAGATTAAACCCAGAGAGAGACGCTCCGGGCCCCAGCAACCCCGTCTGGTCAGGAGAGGCGGGAAGAGCCGGAGCACGGAATCTCCAGTGTGGAAAAAGGCCCTTCGGCCCAACAAGGCGAGACCAACCCTCCGAACAGTAACCCACCCGGACTCATTCCCCCACCCTAGCCCTCTATACTTACCCCTGACTCATCCCCCCTAACCTGCACATCCCTGGGGGGGGGGGGGGGGGTAGGGGCTGTGTCTGGGGGGGGGGGGGGGGGGATGGGTTGGGGGTCAGTGGTGAACAAGGCACCTGGTTCTTCAGGATATGGAGTGATCCTGTGACCAAGGTGCCTGGGCGAGGGGGCGGAGCCTATCACAGCCCCGCCCCCCTCCAACGTGTGACGTGAGGCGTCAGGACGCGATGACGTCGCTCCGCTGACGTTGGGGAGTTTGAAACCGTCCGACTGCCCCGTTCCCCCCTCGCAACCCGCGACCCAAACAACACCCTGCACGACCACACTGTCTGGCGGAGTAGAGGAGGGAGGTGGGGCGGGTGGGGAGGCGGGTGTAATCCCCTGTAGGCCCCGAGCACCGGCCCCTCTATTCCGGCTGAGCCCCGCCGCCGCGCGGTACCTGCTCCGCTCCCGCTCCAGCTCCGTCAGCCAGGCCCTCGACCGGAAATACCTGCCGCGGGCGCTCACGGGAGTTGTAGTGCGCCCACGGCGCCGGAGACGTCAGGCGTCCTGACGTCACATCCGGGCGGCTGGGAGAACTACACCTCCCACCACGCAGCTGGAGCAAGCACACCGAAGGATGGAAGGGCGCATGCGCAGCAGCTCCTGGAGTTTCCATGGAAACATAGACACACCCCCTCCCTATCTCTGTCACCCCCTACACCCCCTCCCTATCTCTGTCACCCCTCCAGCCCCTACACCCCCTCCCTCTCTCTGTCACCCCCTCCAGCCCCCTACACCCCCTCCCTATCTCTGTCACCCCCTCCAGCCCCCTACACCCTCTCCCTATCTCTGTCACCCCCTCCAGCCCCTACACCCCCTCCCTCTCTCTGTCACCCCCTCCAGCCCCCTACACCCCCTCCCTATCTCTGTCACCCCCTCCAGCCCCCTACACCCTCTCCCTATCTCTGTCACCCTCTCCAGCCCCTACACCCCCTCCCTATCTCTGTCACCCCTCCAACCCCCTACACCCCCTCCCTATCTCTGTCACCCCCTCCAGCCCCCTACACCCCCTCCCTATCTCTGTCACCCTCTCCAGCCCCTACACCCCCTCCCTATCTCTGTCACCCCTCCAACCCCCTACACCCCCTCCCTATCTCTGTCACCCCCTCCAGCCCCTACACCCCCTCCCTATCTCTGTCACCCCTCCAACCCCCTACACCCCCTCCCTATCTCTGTCACCCCCTCCAGCCCCCTACACCCTCTCCCTATCTCTGTCACCCCCTACACCCCCTCCCTATCTCTGTCACCCCCTACACCCCCTCCCTATCTCTGTCACCCTCTCCAGCCCCCTACACCCCCTCCCTATCTCTGTCACCCCTCCAACCCCCTACACCCCCTCCCTATCTCTGTCACCCCCTCCAGCCCCCTACACCCCCTCCCTATCTCTGTCACCCTCTCCAGCCCCTACACCCCCTCCCTATCTCTGTCACCCCCTCCAGCCCCCTACACCCCCTCCCTATCTCTGTCACCCCCTACACCCCCTCCCTATCTCTGTCACCCTCTCCAGCCCCTACACCCCCCTCCCTATCTCTGTCACCCCCTCCAGCCCCTACACCCCCCCTCCCTATCTCTGTCACCCCCTCCAACTCCTACACCCCCTCCCTATCTCTGTCACCCCCTCCAGCCCCCTACACCCCCTCCCTATCCCAGTCACAGTTTCCTGTCCCCATCACTACCCCCATTCCCCTCACTACCCCACTGGGGCCCATGGGTTTCCTGAGCTCAGGGAGTCTTTATTGTACACATCTCCCTCCCACCCCCTCGCTATTCCGCTCTCCTTCGAACTGAACCAGCTACCCTGAACCGTTGGGATCCAGCGTCTAAGATGTCCTCCAGAGGCCCAGGAATAATCTTTGATTGGTTCCTCTCCAGCGCAGCCCCTTGTTTTCCTGAGATACCTTCACCCTGTTGCAGTCTCAGTGTGTTGCTGGGAATAGCCCACCTCATCGTGGTCAAGGATCCTGCGGCCAAACTCTCCCTCAACTTGGCCTCCTCCTCTTCCTACTTGTTATGGTTTTAGAGTCATAGAGATGTACAGCACGGAAACAGACCCTTCGTCCCAACCCGTCCATGCCGACCCAGATATCCCAACCCAATCTAGTCCCACCCGCCAGCACCCGGCCCATATCCCTCCAAACCCTTCCTATTCATATCCCCATCCAGATGCCTCTTAAATGTTAAAAATCACACAACACCAGGTTATAGTCCAACAGGTTTAATTGGAATCACTAGCTTTCGGAGTGATGCTCCTTCATCAGGTGATAGTGGAGCTTTCAATTAAACCTGTTGGACTATAACCTGGTGTTGTGTGATTTTTAACTTTGTACACCCCAGTCCAACATCAGCATCTCCAAATCATGCCTTTTAAATGCTGTCATTGTCCCAGCCCCCACCACTTCCTCTGGCAGCTCATTCCACACATGCACCACCCTCTGTGTGAAAAAGTTGCCCCTTTCCCCTCTCACCCTCAACCTATGCCCCTCTAGTTCTGGACTCCCCCCACCCCAGGGAAAAGACCTTGTCTATTTATCCTATCCATGCCCCCTCATGATTTTATAAACCTCTATAAGGTCACCCCTCAGCCTCCGACGCTCCAGGGAAAACAGCCCCAGCCTGTTCAGCCTCTCCCTGTAGCTCAAACCCTCCAACATCCTTGTCAATCTTTTCTGAACCCTTTCACAACATCTTCCCGATAGGAAGGAGACCAGAATTGCACGCGATATTCCAACAGTGGCCTCACCAATGTCCTGTACAGCCGCAACATGACCTCCCAACTCCTGTACTCAATACTCTGACCCTTGCAAGTTTCACAAGATCATTCCGATAGGTTATTGTCCTTAACTGGTTGGATACAATGGAATGTTTATCAATTGAGCCGAGGAGTGGCAGATGGAGTTTAATTGAGATAAATGCGAGGTGCTGCATTTTGGGAAAGCAAATCTTAGCAGGACTTATACACTTAATGGTCAGGTCCTGGGGAGTGTTGCTGAACAAAGAGACCTTGGAGTGCAGGTTCATAGCTCCTTGAAAGTGGAGTCACAGGTAGATAGGACAGTGAAGGCGGCGTTTGGTATGCTTTCCTTTATTGGTCAGAGTATTGAGTACAGGAGTTGGGAGGTCATGTTGCGGCTGTACAGGACATTGGTTAGGCCACTGTTGGAATATCGCGTGCAATTCTGGTCTCCTTCCTATTGGAAAGATGTGCAACTTGAAAGGGTTCAGAAAAGATTTACAAGGATGTTGGAGGGTTTGAGCTGTAGGGAGAGGCTGAACAGGCTGGGGCTGTTTTCCCTGGAGCGTTGGAGGCTGAGGGGTGACCTTATAGAGGGTTACAAAATTATGAGGGGCATGGATAGGATAAATAGACAAGATCTTTTCCCTGGGGTGGGGGAGTCAGAGCGCGAGGCAGCACGGTGGCTCAGTGGTTAGCGCCGCTGCCTCACGGTGTCAGGGACCCAGGTTCGATTCCAGACTTGGGGGCGACTGTCTGTGTGGGGTTTGCACATTCTCCCCCCGTGCCTGCGTGGGATTCCGCCCACAGTCTAAACATGTGCAGGTTAGGGTGGATTAGCCATGCTAAATTGTCCCATAGTGCCCAGGGATGTACAGGTTTGGGTGGATTGGCCATGCTAAATTGTCCCGTCGTGCCCAGGGATGTGCGGTTTAGGTTGGATTGGCCATGCTAAATTGTCCTGTAGTGTTAGGTGTATTAGTCAGTAGGAAATGAGTCTGGGCGGGTTATTCTTCGGAGGGTCGGTGTGGAGTAGCTGGTCTGAAGGGGCTGTTTCCCACTGCAGGGAATCTAACCTAATCAACTCGAGGGGCATAGGTTTAGGGTGAGAGGGGAAAGGGATCTCAGGGGCAACTTTTTCACACAGAGGGTGGTGCGTGTGTGGAATGAGCTGCCAGAGGAAGTGGTGGGGGCTGGGACAATGACAGCATTTAAAAGGTGGATGGGGACATGGATAGAAGGGTTTGGAGGGAGATGGGCCAAGGGCTGGCCAATGGGACTAGATTGGGTTGGGATATGTGGGTCTGTCCACCTCTGTGACTCTGTGTAAACCTGTTCAGTCGTCAGTGTTGTTCCTCTCTCTGCCTTTCCACAGAAGTCCCAAGCTTTGAGGATAAAAGCCAGTGCGTACGTCATGACTGAACTCTGCTGAGAGAGAGAGAGAGACTTGCTCCCTTTCCTGTTTTCCGCACAGACTGTGTCTGACAGCTTCCCATACGCCCTTTTGTTGATGTGTTGAAGCTTCCCTCCTGCGCAGAATAGAGAGAGAGAGAGAGAGATGCAAGCCTCTCGGCCCATCGGGTCTGTGCTAGCCCTCTTGAGGGCGCTCTCCAATCCGTCGCGCTCCCCTCCCATCCCCACGCCCCTCTCTCCCACGTCGAGTTTTTCCAACTCATTCTCCATCTCGCTCTTCAATCCCCTCCCTTTTCCACGCATCTCCTCGATCTTTGTCCTTAACCCCACCCCTCCCTTCCCCCTCAACCCCGTCTGGTACAATGCTGTCGTTGTAACCACCCTCCTTAACCTTCCCCCCCCCCTGCTCCAAGGGGAAACCGATCCCAGATTTCTGTCTCCCTTCCCCACCCCACGGCCAACTCCCGGGTCTCTCTGGGCATGAACTGGAACATCTCTTCCCTTCCCATTCCCCCCCCCCGTTATCTCCCACTCCGGCGTTCCTGATCTGGGAAAGGTCCTTCCCCAATCAACACCCCCAACTCCCTCCACAACCCCCAACTCATCAAAGAGAGACAGGGTGCAGGGGGGGTGGGGGATGTAGGGGGGTGGGGAGGTTCAGGCAGCTTGTGGTGTCAACTTAGAGTCAGAGAGAAACAGAGCCTTCAGCCCAGCTCATCCGTGCCAACCCAGATATCCCAACCTAATCTGGCCCCACTCGGCCCATCTCCCTCCAAACCCTTCCTATCCATGTCCCCATCCACCTTTTAAATGCTGTCATTGTCCCAGCCTCCACCACTTCCTCTGGCAGCTCATTCCACACCCGTACCACCCTCTGTGTGAAAAAGTTACCCCTTTCCCCCCTCTCACCCTAAGCCTATGCCCCTCTAGTTCTGGACTCCCCCCACCCCAGGGAAAAGACCTTGTCTATTTACCCTATCCATGCCCCCTCATGATTTTATAAACCTCTATAAGGTCACCCCTCAGCCTCCGACGCTCCAGGGAAAACAGCCCCAGCCTGTTCAGCCTCTCCCTGTAGCTCAAACCCTCCAACATCCTTGTCAATCTTTTCTGAACCCTTTCAGGTTTCACAACATCTTTCCGATAGGAAGGAGACCAGAATTGCACACAATATTCCAACAGTGGCCTAACCAATGTCCTGTACAGCCGCAACATGACCTCCCAACTCCTGTACTCAATACTCTGACCAATAAAGGAAAGTATACCAAACACCGCCTTCACTATCCTATCTACTTGGGATGGTGGGGGTTGGGGGGGGGTGCTGAGAGTGACTGAGATTGCAGCGTTGAAAGTGTAGTGCTGGAAAAGCACAGCTGGTCAGGCAGCATCTGAGGAGCAGGAGAGTTGATGTTTTGGGCATAAGCCCTTCATTAGGATGGCTGACCTGCTGCGCTTTTCCAGCACCACACTCCCGACACTGACCTGCAGCATCTACAGTCCTCACCCTCCCCTCCCTGGGGTTGCAGGGTGAATGTTTGTTCTGAGCTCAGTCCCTCTGCGCGTGTGTAGTGTGTGTGTGTGTAGTGTGTGTGTGTAGTGTGTGTGTGTAGTGTGTGGTGTGTGTGTGTGTGTGTGTGAGCGAGAGAGAGAGAGATCCATCCCTCTGTGTGTGTCTCTCAGAGTGACTGTGGGATATTGTCTGTGTGTGTGTGTCTCAGAGTGACTGTGGGATAGTGTCTGTGTGTGTGTGTGTGTGTGTGTCTCAGAGTGACTGTGGGATAGTGTCTGTGTGTGTGTCTCTCAGAGTGACTGTGGGATATTGTCTGTGTGTGTGTGTCTCTCAGAGTGACTGTGGGATATTGTCTGTGTGTGTGTGAGTGTGTCTCAGAGTGACTGTGGGATATTGTCTGTGTGTGTGTGGTGTGTGTGTGTGTGTCTCAGAGTGACTGTGGGATATTGTCTGTGTGTGTGTGTGTGTCTCTCAGAGTGACTGTGGGATATTGTCTGTGTGAGTGTGTGTGTGTGTCTCTCAGAGTGACTGTGGGATATTGTCTGTGTGTGTGTGTGTGTGTGTGTGTGTGTGTGTGTCTCTCAGAGTGACTGTGGGATATTGTGTGTGTGTGTGTGTCTCTCAGAGTGACTGTGGGATATTGTCTGTGTGAGTGTGTGTGTGTGTGTCTCTCAGAGTGACTGTGGGATATTGTGTGTGTGTGTGTGTGTGTGTGTGTGTGTCTCACAGAGTGACTGTGGGATATTGTCTGTGTGTGTGTGTGAGTGAGAGAGACTGAGAGATGTTGTGACGTGTTTAGGTGTGTGAGTGTTTTTGGAAACAATAGTTGGACTTGAATGTGTAGTTCCTCTCCCTGGAGAAGATCCAAATGTGGATGTGGCTGTGGGAAAGGGCTCATTGTCTTGTTCCCAGTCCCCACTGCCTCGCTGTCTCTCACAAACACACACACACACTCCACCACCCCCACCCCCCCCACACACACACACACACACTCCACCCCCCCCCCCACACACACACACTCCACCCCCCCACGCACACACACACTCCACCCCCACCCCCACCCCCCCCACACACCCACACACACACACACACACCACCCCCCCCACACACCCACACACACACACACACACACACACTCCACCCCCCCCCCACACACACACACTCCACCCCCCCACGCACACACACACACACACTCCACCCCCACCCACCCCCACACACACACCCCCCCCCCCCCACACACCCACACACACACACCCACGGGCAGGAAGAGCAAGGAGGGAGGGGGCTGAATCCTGCCCAGGGACAGTGCCTCAGTCAAAATAATGAAGTGATCGGGGGAGGGCCTGGGTAGTGAGGGGGAGGGGGAGGGGGAGGGGGAGGGCCTGGGTAGTGAGGGGGG